>NW_014333502.1:421991-452282 GCF_000341935.2 Cephus cinctus
ATATTTTCCCCCCCCCCCCCTCCCTACCTGATCCCACATCCCTCCTTCATCATTCTCTTAACGTAAAACTGCGTATCCTTAAAGTTAAATTCTTAAAAGCTAAATCTCACATTCATATAATATTATCTGTAAAACCGCGGTTAAAATATTCTCAGGTATAATAATATAGTGTATCAATATAGTATATCAATCGTTAATAGTAGTTAAAATTCACGGCAGCGACGGATGCCTTAACGGCAGGTATTCCAACCAATGCGTCGCGATAGTGTCCAATTATCATTTTAATATTGTTTTTGTTTCTTATCTGACATTTTCATCCCCATTTATAGCGTTTCCCATATCTGCAACCGTCATTTTGTTTCAGCCACTACCAACTTTGCATTCTCAAAATAGGGTAACAAAGCGTCCATTTTACTTCAACATATCTGTTTCCTTTCACTTTTTATATATATCTTCTTTCTCATATATATATCATGCACCAGTAGTTTCTGTTTTCTGTTACGCGCGTCCACATCCCTTGCTGTATTATGTAATTCGTGTGTACGCGGCGGCGTCTGTACTCGTAAACGTGCGTTTCATAATAATTAAATAATTGTATCGTTTGTAATTAATTGTATCGTTTCAATAGCGTTTCACGAATTGTATAACGTATTGTAATAAGTTTTTGTGGGGAGGGGTCTGTTTGGTATTTATTACTCGGCTTTGTACCAGCGGTGATTTTCTTCTCTCTTTTTCCTCCTTTTCTTCCCTTTGACCAAGGGACGACCGGAACTTTCGTTGTAATAGTTCCTGCCTTCTCCGTTCGCGTCGCTCTCATCGTCTTTATCTAATATTGTTGTACCAACTGGTTTCGACGGGTGATTGTCACCTTCACGGTCCCTGAAAAAACAATTCAAGCAATATTAAATTTTCGTGTCATTTTTAGGTAACCTTCGTTATGTACACTGAATATAAATGGCGACAGTGCCGATGAAACGATTTTTTTATATCTTTTTTATTCTAATTCTACACGACGAATTGGGCAACGTAGAGATCTGTGATTGGATACTTGTCAGACGTGTGTAAGCAATACTAATATTGAAGCACCTATGGCAGACTATGGTGTTAAGGTACTCGCTTTGAGGTGTCTCTTTTGAATTACTGTAATGGAGGAATAATATTCTGTACCTTTAGATAGTACTGTCTTCCACGGGTTTCGCTTTTGAAAGGAAGAGACACAAGACACCAGTGAAAAAAGATGGTAACGGAGAATATACTATTCTCTTTTCTATTTTTTATATCTTCGCTATTTCTTCTTTGTATTATAATAAGAATACAGAATACAAGGATTTTTACCTTCTCTGATGTCTTTTGGGATGCTTGGTGATAGAGAAGGCATTGAGGGAGTCTGATAAAGACTGGGTCGTACGCCTGTGGGCGGTAATGTAGCTATTTTGGATCTAAATCATTAGAAAGAAAAATTATTATTGATTTATGTAAGAAATTAAAATTAAGATTTATTTTTTAGTCAGTTTTTAACCTCTGTCTGCGAATCTTCTGATTTCTCCCGTCGAAGGGGATCGGCGTACCAGCGCCGGAGGCGTTCGAGGAATAAGATGGTGGCCGGTAAGGACGAGGACAACCTTGAACAACAGGTGGTGATGGTACCGGTGTATATTGTAATCTCGGATTACCCGGGACTCCAGGATGCATCAACCTCATATCTCCTAAAGGGTGGAAACAATGTGTAAATAAAGATATATTGATTTCGTAACAATTAATAACATATACCTTGTACGATATGGACATCCTGATACATTGGCAGCGGATAACGTGATTGATGAGTTTGTACGTGTCTGTCACCGCTTCCACCTCCGAAGAATTCATGCGCAGGAGTTGGGGATCTACTAGCCCTTTGAGAATTTCCAGGGGTCGAGGCTCTAACACCAGGAACGACCTGGGAGGCGGTAACAGATAAGACAAATAAAAAAAGACTCGATAAATTGCTACAGGAGATTGTCTTCTTCTGTCTGTCAATTCTTACAGGAAGATTTTGTCTGAAGACAAGATTCGGTACCAGTGCTGGCGTCATAAACGCGCCAGCGGGTGACGGTGATGTTACACCAGGACCAACTTGATGACCAAAACTTCCTGCAGTGATCATAGCTGGGGGAGCGTAACTTCCGGAGTTGACGTACATCAAGGGTAAACCTGGCATCTAAAAATCATGGTAAATTGAATTTATACGTGGATAAGTGTATCAAAAGAATTCCTGATGAAGACATCTAGGTGATCTAGGTTTACCTGATTCGACGTAGGCGTATTTGGTGGTGTAGGCACTCTATACATAACCGGTGCCGTCTGAATACCTGGTTGTCCTGGTGGATAGTACGCTGGTACCATGTGCAGCGGGGGCTGATACGCGAGTTCGCCAGGAGTCGGAGTAACGGATGGCATGGAATTGTATGGTACTGGGTAACTGCTTACATAATTAGCTAAACCAAAAGTATATATAAGTAGAAAATTGAAGGCCTGCTAACTCTTCTTCGTAGAGTATCCTTACAATTCGTTTGGCTGGGCGATGTCATGGTTTGCGTATTAAATGAATAACTCGTGCCGAATCTTTGTGGCTGATGACTGGCTGATCGGTCGGCAGGATTTTGTGCGACGGAAATCGCGGTCGCTGGAGGAGGCACGAAATACATGGTTTGCTGCGGCTGTGGTAGAAAATACGTAAATCAAATTAATAATTTATTCTTAAATTTATAATAACATAACATTTATTACAAAATAATATACCGGCATTTGATTAGGCGGCGGTTGCCAGTAATTCGGCGGTACATTCTGCACTGACTGTATAGTCTGATTTGTAGCTTGCGGTGTCTGAGGATAAGGATGCGATGGGGTTGATTGACTGTCTCCAGCAGCTCTCTGATCGTAGACATTCATCCCCATAAAATAACCAGATAGATCTGGCATATCCTGTTAATAAAAGATTTCGTGAAGACCCATCAAACATACCTTAGTCTGAGAAAGCACGTGGACACTTACACCCTGAGGTTGCTGTATGGTTCCTTGTTGCATGGGTACTGCATAATTAGTATACACAGTATTTTGGCTATAGACTACCTCAGCCTGTCCGTTGCTCTGTACAGTTGATTGACCCTGATTAGGATGCTGGGTCATCATCACAGTCGGTTGTGCCATAGTAGACGGATACACACCCTGGTTATATGATTCTGAGGTAGGTATATAACTTGTATACGGTTGGCCAGGTTGTCCATGAGCATATTCCTGTACCGTCGAGCATTTGACTAGAGGTTGCGGTTGAGAATTCTGCGGTGGCGCCGACATTGACATTGGCATTGGCGGTGGTGGTACTGCCGGAGGTGGTGTAAACGGTAAACTCGGTGACGTGGCGGAATTCGTCAATTGTGTACTGGTACTAGAGCTTGGATTATTGTTGGTCTTTGATTGTATATGCCGCTTGTTTTCGGATTTGGTATTATTGACAATGGATCTAGTGGGTGCGGGTGGCGGCTCAGGATGCTCCTGAGGACGCTTGACATTAGATTCAAGTGTCTCTTCTTGGTACGGTTTTGGTGGATTATCCGGATCAAATCGATAGATTGAACCGTCAGGGTTTGTATAGGGCTGATTCGTCTGGGGATTTATTATTATGCTTCCTCGTGGCACGCTAGAGATGCTTGTGACAGCCCACATGACTGTCTGGTTATTCGGCTCTGGAGATATTAGTTCCTGACTAGAGATCTGCGAGTGGTTGCATGTCATGGCTGTAACTGGTGAGGGCGAAGGGGATGGGGATATGGTTGCATCGCTTCGTTGACTTTGGGACTTGTAACCGCTGCTGGAGGGACTCAGGCGTGAGCACATACTGGTACCAGAATCTGATAATGGGAATATATATTTTAATATCAGGCATCATCTTTATTAGACACTTTTCACCTTTGAACTCACCCTGTTTGGTCAAACGTGCCCCTGCACTGTGGGTAGAGGTTACACTGTCACCACGTGATAACATCCCTCCGGTGTAACCACCAAAACTGAATGATTTTGAAACCGAAGGCCTGGATACACCACCCCTGTAGGATTCTCTACCATCGAAGGACTCACCCTTACATAATCTGGTTTGTCTATGGGAATAAGACAATAAATAATGAGATTATAATAATGAATATAACATGAATGATGTAATATATAATATCTTACCTTATAGAATGGTTCGAAGGATGAAGCAAACGATACCTGGCCGATGCATCAGAGCTTTCTGAAGATGACCAATAAGGCCAGGATACTACTTCGCCACTCTCACCACTGCTATCTTTGAATATCCTTCTTCTGGCTCTTTCGTATTCCTCTTCGCGTTCTTCGAAGCTTTTACTACGCCGACAGTAGTCCCCGGAGAGTCTATCCGGTGACTTGAAGTTAAAACTATCTTCGAAGGAGCTAGAGTCTCTCTTGAGTATGCTCCTACGTGGTTCTTCAGTGAGGATCAGATCATCACGTATATGTTCCTTGAACCGCATATCCGGTATCCGCATGTTTTTAGTCCTGCTAACGATCACACTCAGACCGGACTGATCCACGTTGTGCTCCATGCCAAAATAGGCAGCTACACGATGTACCAGCATTCTGTTGTAGGATGACATGTTAGGGAACCTGTGGCAGACCTTTTGCCTGTCCTTTGCGAACTCTATCAGATCCTTCTCAATCTTCAGGAGCACCGTACGATCTTTCTGATTTCGATTTATGGTGTCCGCGATAAATTGCTCCAGGTCGATCCCGGTACTATCCGTGTAGAGTTCGGTACTGCTATCTGCGGACAATACCGCAAGTAACGTACAGTCATAATCTAGTTTATTTTTGATTTCTAATTTAGTAGTATCGTAAGTAGTAGGTATCGTAGATACCTTTTTTCCACTTCCTGGCCCTACTAACTGTTTGAATAATTACTAACCTCTTGACAGACAGGGTGAGACACTGTCAAAGCTACCCTGGGATGAATTCTGATGTCTCAACTTGTGCCTTGATCCTGGCCTACTGACCGACAATGTGTTACCACACTGTGCTGAACACTGATTGTTACAGACATTCAAAGTGTTCGGCCTGCGTTGTTCAGACTTCTGATTGTTCACCGCGTTCTGCGCTAGGTTGATACTCTTAGGAGAGTGCTGAAGACCCTGACCAATCTTCGTCGGTGATATTGGCGTCTGCAGAAGACCAGGACGCTCATTGTGATTGTTCCTTGCGATACCGTTGTTATTGCACTTGGACGTTGCATTGGGACTTGTCACCTTGGCACGTTCTGCTTTATTGGAGCCATTCGTAGGACTTGTTGCGATCTTTGGTGAGTGGGCCTGAGAGGGACTAGACTGGCCTATAAGATCAGACAAAAATTCTACATTGCCCAGTGTCCTAGTATCAGGAACAGTAAAGGCAGATTTTTAATATTTCGAATTATTTCATTAATCAATAATAATTCTTCACCGTTTCTAGATGGTGCACGACAGGTTGGTGACGTTGCCGTGTTACGCATCTGTTTCGATGCATGGCTGCTGCACAGATTACTATTAACCATGGACTCGTTGTTATTCAGCTGTTTGGGGTAATTAGAATTTGGCGATAAACTAGTAGAAAATTTCTTCTCGCCCTCCGCCGATTGAGGACTGTGAGGTGAGGACGGTCCACTGTTATTCGGCTCCCTCGGCGGAGACGTTGATTCTCTCATGGCATGACTCCTGACTAAAAGTTTGACCTTTGTGTTTGCCTGAACAGGTAAGAAAAACTTTTATCACTTTAAATCTCATCAACATGATTGATCATCTTCTTATATACCTGAGAACTCTCTCAGATCCGTAGGAGCTCTTGATCAAACAATTTAACACGCATTTTTTTAATACTGTACCCTATTGCGAAAATTCTTATTCTCTGTATCCTTATCCACAACAGGACAGGACAGTGTGGCACGATGAATCGTGTTCTGACTCCCGAGATTGGCACCATTGGTATCACCCTCGATCATATCTGTTACGGATGCACCAGGATATGTAGTATTGCTCGCGTCCAAAATGAGACCGTGCCTGGAAGACGGCAAGGAGGGCATACCTCCACAGACCGTCGCTGGACTCTCAGGCTGGCTCTGAGATCTGCTACCTTTATGCACCACTATGCTTGGTACTGAAACAGAAGTAATTATTTATATTAATGACTTAAGCCACCTTATGAAAATTTTAATTCTTACAAGATTCAACCTTATCGTACTAAATGGGTATAGCTTTATTTAAGACTTACTTTCCAGCCGGGCCATGTGTTAAACATGTCATGAGGTTACGGAGTGTATGCCTTGGCAGCTTATGAATTCACACAGGGTTAGTAATAATGATGCACAATTTGACAAGATCTGCTGCTCTTCTGCAACTGTCTACGAGCCCAAATCCTTGCCTCTTCGCTACCTTCCAACATGGTATGCTGTAAGAAAATGAATTCTAGCTTACGGTGTGACACTCTCAAGATTTTTAATAATTTTACTATATACTTTGATCCTTATCTACATGTATAGTTTTCTATTTCTATTCTTTCAGTTCAGCTGCATAAGACATACTATATGAGTATAAGCCATTCTACATTTCTTTGGATGACAAATCTTATATGTCTATCCTGTCGCATTCACGTGGCTCCTAGCAGGTGAGTCACATCTGGCTTGCCAAATGATAACAGCTAGTATAATTCTATTCTTTCTAAAGCAGCCAATGTCCAACCAGCAGTGCTGCTAACTTTATCACCCTGTTCGCATTCAGGAATTAATGACTGCTGCGCTCTTATCGTTTGGCGGTGTTAAAGCACCGAGGCCAATGATCATGAAAATCATTCCTGATTTCCACGCTCTTCGTCGGGACGCTTGTGCTGGCCGCCACATAGCGGTAAGAAAGCATCAAGAGAATATAATTATTCTTATGATCAAAGTATATTACCTCGTGGCAAATCAGTTTTATCTTATCACAACAGAAATCATCACTAGGAGGTTTCTGATAATTTTTCAAAACAAATATTTCTATCAACAAAATGTTTCCCTCTATTAAAATTAGACTTTTCCTATAGCTCGAATCACTCTAAATTTGCTATCTTACCCGTCGATACTTTATTTATTGGTGAAATATGAGAGAAGCCAGAGATATTGGTTCTGTCTTTATGAAAAATCCATAGACTGCAATACGCCATTGAAACACCATAGTATTTTTTATATAAAAATTTTTAAAAATTGAGATTTTAAATAAAAATAGACACTTGAAATTGATATTATCCCTGACATATATTATTATCACTATAAATTCAATAAAATGTCATTGTACACAATACGTAAAAAGCTTTGCAATTCTCAATATCTCATTTGACTTTCACAGAATGGCGCACAATTAGCTAAATTTGAATAGCCACTTGCTAAGGATTGAATTCCCGCGCGAATACTGTTCCATGAACGTTGAGTCATTTCAAACGTGCTCAAATGCACCTGACAAACGTCTCATTGTTTCATATCAAAATCAATAAGGCAAATTGATCATCGTTCAATTATAGCCAATCATCATTCATGAAAAGCCATTAAGCAATAAGTCCCACGTTCTGCCACTGATATTTGAGACGTTACCTTTGAATTTTTCATATTTATTACGATTACCAATTAATCACTGATGATGCTTCCAGTATGAAATACGCGTGCAAAAGAACATTGTTCGACTGTACCAAAAATTATTTGTCCTCCCTGGACAACCAGGCGCATCCGTGAGATTTGAATCCGCGCACTCAGTGTGAAAGACTGAACGGCGATTTCGTCGTTCCGTAATAAAAGCCGCCAGAGTGGAATGGAGTTAGCTCGCATGCGTAAACCAAGACTGGCCTGAACTTACTATACCGAGTGTCTGTTAATGTAGATAATTCTCTGTGTAGGATTTTCGAAGTTACGAAAAAGGATTCTGAATACAGAACGTGGTGGATTGGAAGACATGAAAAATGGACCTGAAGCTATATATCTTCCAGAAAGAGAGTTCACTCTAATTGTAACACTAGACATTATAGAATTAATTAATAGGGACCGTAGATTTATCACTGTCTGCAAAAGAAGCAAAATCAGATGTGAGCTCGTTTTAGTCGTAATCGTTAATTTTAACCCCCTTGATTCTGTAGCCCCCGAATATACTTGGAGAAAATAATATTGACGTATTACAAAATAGAACCGCAAGGGGATTAATCTGATGACGCAAAGAATTTTTAGCTAACACTATACATATTTATGTTGATAAGAACTGTGATAACAATTGTGCTCAGTGACTAGGATGTGCTCTACAACTGCTGTATACTAATTAGATCAGCCTGACAGGATTTTGCAAGCTAGTACGTATAACAGAAAGAATATATGTGTATCTGGTTCTGCAAATGGTGTCTATGACCCATATAACACGCCCAGCGTAACTAGGTCATGCACCCCCGTGTTTCCCCTGGAATTGTACAGGGTGTCCCGAGTAAATCCCATCTAGAAATCGCTAGGGGTTAAGCAGCTAAATTGAGACTCACCCCCTTGACATTTTGTACTCAGTTATTTTTAACGGTAACAGTGTAATTTCGTTATACCAAAGACAGCGTGCTTAAGCGAATTACGAAAGATATTAAAATTTGACTTTTTAAATATTCAATCAGGTGTTCCGGACCCAGCCACATGTGCAAACAGTTCAATTTGAGAATTCACACAAGTCAGTTCGATTAGTTGATAGTGATTGTACAAAAATTTGTGATAAAAATGCCAAATGACTGACACAGAAATTTATCTTTGGTGACTTGTGCAGTTAAAAATATCTGTCAAGAAAATTCCTTGTCTAACAATTATTTAGAAGTATCGTGTTATTTTTTTGTAAAGAAGGAAAGAGAGAAAAGCTAATAGAGGAGAGAATAACGTCAGACATTCTCGCAGGAGCTCTTCCTGCCTCCCGGTTAACTTGCGTTGGGTTTAGGTTAGGTTACGCTGTTGCAGCAGCTTGGGGTGATGGCGGTAGTGAGCTTTGCGATATGTGCCTCTCTCTCTCTCTCCCCCCTTCCTTCCTTTCTCTATACTATGCTGGGGGTCCGATGCACCCCGTTGCCTTGGAAACGACCTACTCTCCCTGGATAGACGCATCGCGTACGGTCACTATGCTAAGCATCCCCAATAAAGGATAACCAGGAGCCTGGTTGGCCAATTCGCAAGGACTACAATACCGTGCGACTTCATGCAAATACTTGTATCCGTGTCCCGTGCAATCCTGAGGGATGGAATCCGTTGCAGAAATTTCATAATGAGAATAAAGGGCCAGTCAAGGTCCCAGTTACGCATGTACTAGCTCAGTAGAGACCTGGGCAGACCTTGGATTTACAAAAGAGAATTTGCAGTAGGTATATTATGTATATTTTCCCAATTGGAATTTAAGGTTAGGTTAGGTTAACCGTGTATTCTCCTATGATGAAATTGTAAGAGAAAAATGTTGATTATTCAGGCATGAAAAGTGAAGTCCAATAATGGTGCCGATTCATAGACACCAGATGGTGTTCCTTGTGAGTACTGATAAAACTTGTAATAGAATATTTTTAGTTTTAGGTTTCAGGTTATGTCATCAGTATTGATTTCTATATTAGACTAGTGCGCTCGAGAGCGTAGCTGTAGAATTATCTTTGGATGGTATTTAAATCTCGAATAAAACTATATTGGGAGATTGGAAAAATCTGCTGTTTCTCAATGGAAACGATCGATAACTGTCTTTCGTGCATTATCTGTCTTTTCGTGCGTATTTTAAGGATTTTTGGTTAAGATCGTTTTTCACTTTTATCTTTAAGAACGTCCAGTCGACAGCATCTACTTGTATACAGATACCGAACGTCTCTAAGAATTATTGGTATGAGGGACTTTCTTTTTCAATGTCTAAATTTTCCTTACTTAACAGAATTCATCTGGGCGAGTTCGGATCGATTCCCATGAGTTTTCACAATAATATATTCTTATGGTAATCAAACGTTTCATTCTGTCAAAGTAAAGCCCTATAAACGCCATAATATTCTGCTATTCCATTCGATGAACATTGTCGATGATTCTGATAGATTTTCTAAATATATTTTAGGATATACCAACAGTCAAAATTCTAATAAAAGCAACGACACCTACATCTTGACAAGTTGTAAGTGACAAAGAAAAGGAAATCAAAATGGCAGTTCGACCGCTGGACTTTCAAATAACAACCGTTGCCACTGAAGATCTATTTACCAACCAATACAAGTCAGTCAAACTCAAGTTAGGTAACGATCATTACCTATACCCAAAGAAAAGCACAATAATGTAGCAACAAACAGTGAAACTCTAGTTGTCTAACCTTTAATCTGAAGCTTCGAAATGGTCAACATCGCACCACCCCTAAGGGCCGTCACCAAAGTCTAGACCATTCACAAACAATTCCCAGTGGTACTCGACGGAAATATCTAGATATATCTTCATACATACAGAGTGGCTACGGTAACATTCAACTAAAAAAAGGAATACGAACACGCACGTACGTATATGCACGCCAGCAAAGTCATTCAGGGTGAGACGAAACAGAAAAAAATTTCCTAACCTTCCAGCCGTCGTAGTTCGATCCGTCTAGCACGACGACGCAACAGAACGGCTGTTAAAATTGTGTAGATTCTTGAAAAATCTTTCAACGTAACGTAACGCAACAACGATAGAGGTCTCTGACAAGTATGAGGTCAGTCCTTAGCACATGTAGCACTGGAGTAGAATGGCCGTAAACTCTTAACTACTGTAGGTAACTATCCCTGACAGTGGCAAAGAACGTTGCTTTTAGAGAGCGCGCGAAAATTCAAAATCTCCATAAGTTAATAAAGCAGAACACTCAACGAGGAATATCACAGTAGCATTGAGTTAACACAGGATGCTCATAGGACCATCCGGAAATATCTACGCGCCCGAGTCCTTCCAAAATGATATTTTTGGTACCGTGCTGGGCGTCGTTGTCGACGCTGCCGTCGGCATTACGTCGAATACAACGAGTAAGCTGTGAACTTACGAAACGGCGTGCACGCCAAAGCAGCAAGTTGATCCAGACTCTTTGGCACGTGCCTCGAGCTGTAAAACGTTGTCTAACGACGATCCATGAATTTACAGGTTCCTTAACTGATCATTGGACGGACACTGGAGATGTGCACCGAGACTGGATATAAATTTCAAAGGCAGCGAGTCAACCGATGGTACAAAACCGTCTGGGTAGCACGTGGGATTGTGACTGACGGGATTCGCGCCTTTGAGATGCTCCTCCGGTGGCATAAGCACTCGTGATCCCAGCCGGGCCTACCGAATGTTCACGGATCTTTCCGAAGAGCATCGAATACGAGGTACGTGTGTATATACATATTCTTTTATATATATACATATATAAGCAAGCGTGCGTGCATATATGTATATAATGTTCCACAGGACCATGCTCTGTATTATGTGGGGAACACCCGTTGCGTGGTAACTACGGGAACTCGCTCCGCAGGTTGCTGAACTCAGTGGCCCATATATCCGTAAATAGGTCAGAGACGAAGACAGATTACACGTAGAGAGGTTCTAGGAGCCCGGAAGTGATCGCCATGATGGAATTTTTAAAGGGGTTCGACTCGAACAAATTCTAAGTTCCATGCAGAAGAGTTCTTTATGCTCTGTCAATTCCTGAGACTGCAAGTGCTCCAGTTTATTGTCAATTACGTCGTAGAGAACTGCGCACAGCATTTATACATGGCTTTATTACGTTCATGAGCCCAGGGTGAAAAGAAAGAAAGTAAAGATGTACCCTGCTGACGGCTTATGTTTTTACCGTTTGAAAGAAGCAACCGTATAGCGGGGCAAAGCGCACGGTGGGCCGTGACGATTGGCGTACAGGGCCGTAAAAATAAGCGGCCGGCAGCCCCAGTGGCTATTTATAATGAAAATATTTTCGCGACGACGACGATGGCCGGCGACGGTGAGCGTCTCTATCAGCTGCTACTTGGCACGCATTACCACTTTGGAAAATAGTCTCTTTTTTTTTAAATATTTATATGTCTTTTTTTCGATCTCTCCTTACAGCATCCACTGTACACTAATTGACAATACGGAAGTGTAGCGTGGTATATTTCATGCGTGCCAACCATCCACTTCCGGTTTTATTGATAATTTGATACAGTACCTACCTTTACCAACGCTATAACTTAAACCCGATTGAGTTTCGAAGCAAACTCGCGAATTTCAGCAGTGAATATCCAGTCAATGTTATTAATAGAATCGTCGTGCGAAAAAGCCCCCAAGTCCATCCGGTCCACGAAGACTACTAGCCTCGGGATCCTGGCCAACGTCCAGGACTACGTCAAACCTCTGACGCCAGCTTCAATGAACGAGCTAGAGACGGGATTACTCCTGGTGATGCATTGGGTAGTTGTGTTAGAGTATTGAGACTATTTTTTTGTCTGTCAATTCATAATACGGCTTAATTAATTTTGTAACTGTCTAGATAAACGGTCTTTGGATTGTTTTGAAAAATTACACTTTGTATCACTGGATGAAGACTGACCGCTCGGAGTTGCTGTATACCCTCGATACTTATATACACGGCTTCTGGAGTAACGCTGTTTACATTATTTAAGTCCGTTGAATACAAGAGTAACCGGAAACACACAGGACTGACATGTACCTAACTCAGTGGAGGTAAATGGCATAAGGCTGATCCCACGAGCGTATTACAAGACACCCAGGGTATCTGGATGAATAAGATATACTTTTCCTGTGTCCATTGTGGCTCTTGTGGACGGGCCTTTATACATGCATAAGAGTAGGACATTTTCCAATAATTGTCATGGAGAGTTACTACCCTGTGAACTGTCTCAGGTACACCCACCACCTCGTCACCCACATGCATCCCCCAGATGGTTTGAAAAATTCAAAGCAACCGGTTGCGAATTCCACTGTTGCCAAAGGTCTCTACATATTTTTTTTTCTATTGGGAATTCAAGATGAATTACATAACCTGCTACCTAGCGCCGTTGCAGATGGTATATAAAGAATACAGTAGTTCGAGCAGTTCGAGAAACGAGGAGAAAAGAAATAAATTGATGAGAAGAGATGAAAGGAGAATCCGTTAAAAATTTATGTCCTGGATGAATTTACGTCCCGATGTGAATTATCACAGTGGACATTTGGCTCACGTCTGACAATTTAACGTCCGTCCCGATGTGAACGTCTGATCGCTTTCAGAAAAATGAATCTTTTATTCTCTTTAATTCTGTACGTTATGTTTAGCTCCAGGAAAAAAGTCTAGACGGCTGTCAATCCAAGAAAGAAACAGAAGAAGAGGATGATTCGTTTGATCAGATTTCATTTCATTGGTAAAACTGCAACGCTTGTACCAATACTGAAGAACTTTCAGTGATAGTGTAAAAGCAAGTAATGTTATTGAAATGATTATTATGAAGGGGTTGTAAGAAAATGTACCGTTAGTAATTCTGATACTGTATAACAGGGTATGATGTAATCCAGCCCCTTCGTCAGCAGATGACTCAGGGTTCGAGCCCGGGACCTAGGCCACCCGCCACGGCCTGTGGGTCACGTTCATGTACCGGATTGGCTTTTTCGAATGAGGAAACTTCAACCGAGTCACAATTGGGAGGTCATAGTTTTTATTTTACTTATCTCCAGAATAAGGGTCCTGGCTGAAAATAAATGTCAGTCTTCGAAGACTGTGGAAAATTAAATGAGAAAGGTTACAGTTAAATTTTTATTAACAATTAAAAAGTCCTTCTGCGTCATCCAAGCCCAGAATACAAATGAAGAACCAGATGATTATCATCGAATACAAAGCGGTCGTTAGCTTCCTGATAGGAGAGAGTCACGCAACCCCGTATTAAGGGTGCCTACCTAAGACCCACAGAACGTACGTACGGCAAGTAAATTTGGTAAGGCGTACGATAACTCTATGGGTGACCTTGTGATATCGATCAGTTATCAGAACAATTCCTGGAAGTGTTACTGGCTTCGCGTGTCAGCTAACGACTAAAATTTTCGATAACGACTTCTTCAAACTGAATACGTGTATGAAGGTTGAACAGCCATATTTTTTTAATCAACAGAAATGCTTTCACCCAACAAGTAAGCCAAGCCTTGAGCATAGGAACCAGCTGACTCTTATCAAAAGCCAAGGTACAGGTATCAGGTCTACATATAATTCAATTGATGTAGGAAAAATATGAATTTTTCATTCGGAATGAATCAGGCATCTAGAATCGATCATGAAGACAGCCCAAAAGCGAGGTCAGGGCATTCGTGACCTGATGAAATCGCGTGTTAACAAAACTCCCAAAAGCATACTCTGCTGTTTCCGCGATTCGACGCCGCTTAAAGGTGGCTTGATTGATGTAGGTGGATGACAGGTCGGTTGGGCTATTCCACGAATCAGCATCGTAGAGTACGAGGTCAAAGGTGAAAGAGGTAGATTCGAGTCTGACTCACTATCAACACAAGGTATTCATATGCCTCCATATACCACGTTGATGACCTTGGTAGATCAAGAATTAATTACTAGTATCCTTGACTAAGGGTTATCAAGGAATATCCAAGTGGGTGGATATTTAATCCTGACGTCTTTTCGTATTATGTCATTGCATGCTGTACAATGATAAAACTCTCCATGTTTAGATACATGTATCCAGCATATTAAGAGAAAGACGTGGCTAGATACCTATATACGTATAGCAAGTTCCTGACAGCATCCCAAGTCACGCCAGTGCACCGACTACCCTTAAGTTCTCGTATACATACATGAAGTGTATAACGGGTGCGCAAGAAACAGAAAGCTGAAGGGATGAAATTGCTAAAACTACAAGGTGACGGCATGGCTGTTCCATCAATGAATTTGGAAATGCCTAAGTGCTTCCCTTGAGTTCTCAGAGGGAAAAAATAAATCCTAAAAAACGTCTCATCTCCCGTGCTTCCTCGACGTGAAACCCAAGAAAAGCGATGGGGACCAGCACGAGAGCGACCGAATCGAAATGAAAGGGAGAATACTCCTCTTGGGCTCTTAGCAGTGGCAAACGAGTAGGTTGGTCAGTCAACTGTAAAATATCTCTGTATAAAAGAGAATTTGGTTTCACTTATTCAAGACAGAACGCTGCCACTGAGCTCTCGTCCTTGATCCTGTGCACGCAATGCAGAGGTACACGCTCCCTGTAAACCAGGGTAACGTCAGACTTGATAATTTATACTAAGGGTAAAATCGTACTCATTTGTCACTATGAAAATACGAGCTGTACCCCTTAGATACACGTGTGTCCATAGTAAAGTGATAATTAAATATATTCCTATAGGTTAAATGACTGACTAAAATTTTAATAATTTCAGAATAAGCACCTACGTCATGCTCTGTGGTTGCTACGAATTTCAAATGCCAATAACAATGGTAAGTGAAAGGAATGACTAATCGGTATATAACGTTGTACGTGGAATCATTTAAAGGTTACTAGCAACACTGTTTACCTCGTATCACATGAAGTCTACATCCATATACTGTGACAGGTAAGACACGTGTCTTGCGCTCTTGTATAATAAATTAATGGTAAGAAAAAAAAGGTTCGTACACGCTGTTAACATTGAACGTGAAATGAGCTAAGAAAATTTCTTTGTTTATAAGGCTGTGCCATCTTTTACTTCAGCCTCTCTTTTGACGAGGGTACAACCAGTTGGACAAAGAGAGTAGCGTCGTTGATGTCAGCCACGAGGATGATGAGCATGACAACGACGACGTGGGGACTGGCTGGGATGTCGTTGATGCGATGGGATATACAAGGTATAAGGTTGGATTCGGGTAGAGACGGCGAGCAGGGCTATAAAAGTAGGGCAGTAGTGCGGTAGAGCAATCAATAGAGGCTCGCTTCTGGTGGGGGTAACGCCACACGGTAAATATTAGTCGCTGGGGAAACATCAGGGGGATTCAGATTGGAAATGGCCACTGTGTATCACTGATAGGATGCGGAGGCACTTAGTGCATCAGACACACCGTGTCAGTAAGCAAGTAATAAACAGAATCCTGATGATTCTGTTGAAGAAACTTTGAAACATAATAAGTGATGTATCATTAAGATTGTTTCAATGCTTTGC
The DNA here is from genome assembly GCF_000341935.2 of Cephus cinctus. NCBI lineage: Eukaryota > Metazoa > Arthropoda > Insecta > Hymenoptera > Cephidae > Cephus > Cephus cinctus. Next base: position 438,166 of record NW_014333502.1, read on the forward strand.
TTCTTACAACGTGGAATTTCTTTTTGTAGGTATGAACCTTTAAGGATGTCACACGGTCCTCCTACTAAGGCTTTTATGACCTGGAAACCTTTACAAGTTCGTCATCAAGGCTTTTGCTAAAATTGTAACGTCTTCGCGTTGATCTTCTTGACCGTGGAGGTCTTTGATAAACGAGTTATATTAGCTGTACAAATTTTATGGTAGATCATTTAGTAGTAGTATCGTGTATCGCTGCGTGATATTAGCTCATAATTAATTTGTTAAGTTCAATAATACACCACGAGACACTGGTGTCCCCGTGGTCGATCGGTACACTACGCACTTAACTGTGGAACCACGGAATCACATATTACGTGAAAAGTCGTAAATGAAAAAAATTTGATGACAAAGATCCTTCAGTGATGAAGACTGCAATGGGTATTATTTTCTGATTGTATATGGCAATCGATTGCTTGTTGTCGCTCACGAGTGTAGTCAATAAAAGAATAAGGTTATAAATGTAAGGTTATAAGGTTACACGTAGAAAGGAACAATTAGATTTAGATCCAAACTCGACCAATTGTGTATTGTCTTCGAGAGGATTCAGTGTGTTACGACGAACAGACATTCCTCTGATCCTTAATGGACGTAGCGAAAACAAATCGTAGCCAGGAATGTGATCGCCAAAAGTGAGTAAAGGAGAAGTATCGTCGATGAGTCTTGCTAGGTACATTTTCGTGCATGCTGGTTCAAACTGAGGTCCAGGTTACAATTCAAGCAGTGCATTAAGAAATATCCATCGTTTTTACTCACCTTAATCTAAATATACCCGCGACACAAGTTCACCATTTCACTAATTTTCAACCACTCTGGCTAAACTGTGTCTGTTATTTTTTTTATCAGGGAAACCTAATGAGAATGATTGTGGCACGATCTACCCTGACTTTTTGGTACTAGAACGAGATGGATTGTGAGAAAATGAGAGTGGTGCCACGTAGGGACTATAGTCGGAAAATACGTAAAGATTCTGTGGGATTGTTATCTGGGGACGATGCTACAGTCGCTCCAGGCAGACAGTGTGAATTCTACCGTCAGGAAGTTAATGCGGAAGAATACAAATTTATGTTTATAATGCCTACAAAATTGCCTCTTAAATGCTTCTTATGTTTTTCTAATTGCTCCGCTGCTACTATGCAATGATTCATAAATATTTATTAAGATAGAAACTTATTTTTTTTTGCTATTTCAAATATCCAAGCAGATTTTCGCATGATTTTCTTGATGTATTAATTGCTCTCGATTTGCTCCATATTGCTCTGCAATTCGTTTTTTATTTTATAGTAGGGGATTGATTGTGTAACTTAAATGTGGTGAAAATCCGAAAATTGAATAGCTGTTAGCCAATCGTTGTGCTTGTCTTCTCTTGAACCTAATATGCGATTGGCTATCTTTCCGCGCTAACTTCCCGACGTTAGATAACATGCAGTCATTCATCTTTTTAGTCATCTTCAGTTTTCACTGACTGATTGCCGGTAAAACAGAAAGGTTGGTGACGTCACGTTAACATTTCAGGGAAAATTCAAGAGATGGAAACACCATCGGAAGTAAAGTTTTATATTCTGCGCTGCTTTGACGTTTTAGAATTTTACAAAATAACTATCTTTTTGTTGACGATTCTTTCGTGCGAATAAGGCAACGTAAACGATGAACGTAGACGTCGAGAGTGACGGAGAATCCAGCGACTCTATAGATGCAAATAATGGTAATAAATATCTTTAAAAAGTGTTGCGAATAACTCCATTTTACCATACATATAGCTAATAATTTATAGTGTAATCTTATTAATTAGAACTGTGGATATATAATTTAACCTGATTTAAATGGATTATAATCCAGGCTTAGAGATAGCAGCGAGAACAGGACCGAATGTAGCACCGTTTTCAATTAACAACCCTACGGAAGGTCCTCCGGACAGCACTTTTGATTTAACTTTACCAGCTACACATTCTGTATGTATAAAATATCCATATACCAGCTTGATAGTTGTCTTGGCTTAACATTAAATAATGATCTTAGTATTTGGGAAACAACCTGGAGGAGTTACGTGGAAGGACAATATTGGATGATGGAATTTATATGAACCTACCTCTGTTAGTAAAACAGTCAATAATATTTCCGGGGCAGACTCTTCCAATGACAATTTTTGATAAACCGACCATAGACATGCTTCAAAAATGTATCCAGAGTGACCGTACGTTTGGTGTGATTTGTTTGAATTACAATGAAAAAGTGGCAATTGGTACAACAGCAGAGATTTATCAATATATGGAAGGCAACGAAGCAGAAGGATTCCGTGTAAAAGCAAAAGGCAGACAACGTTTTAAAATCCTACAAGTCATACAGGTATAGTAATCAGTATCTTGCAAAATGATATTCTCAATGCTAAAACATTGTATATTTTCAATTCAACAGGGATATGGAAAAAGATCAGCGAACGTGAAGATTCTTCCTGAAATCACACTTGGACATCCTTTTCTAGACGCTCGACTAGCTTCTCTAGATAACCTAAGACTAACACCGAAAAATCTCGAAGAGGAACGTAAGCTAGATCGTATAGAAAGAATGGATGCAGCAGTAACACCTTGGCCAGCCTGGGTATATAAGCAGTACGATCCAAGAAGATTATCCCTAAAAATAAAACAGTACCTTCAGTTCATAGAGACACGTATGTAGAATGAATTACGTAACTCTAGTAGAATCTGTTTACATCCTAAATAATTTTAATCCTATGCGTAACATAAAGGAGGTAGCAACATACCAGAGGATCCTGTAGAGCTATCCTTTTGGATACCACATAATTTGTTGTTGGACGACAGCCAAAGAATAATGTTGCTAAATTACGACTGTGCAATATCCAGGCTGCAACGCGAACTTGCTTACCTAGACAAGGTAAATTATAGAAAATTTTGTATTCGAACCATTCCACAAAGAACTTTCTATCTATTATTTAATTGAAAGCAGGACAGAATTTTTGAGTGTCGTAACTGCAGCAGCATGATCTGTAAACAGTCTGACATGTTTCCAATGAGCAAAGAAGGACCACAAAGTGCATATTGCAATTTGGGTGGAGTTATACACGAGACAATTACAGTTTACAAAGCATACAACTTGGTGCAAAGCAGAGAACCAGCTTCGACAGAGTACAGTTGGTTTCCAGGGTGAGCGAAACAAAGGATCCTAGTAACTTCTGAATGCTATAAACTTTACTAATTCTTTACCACTTTATGTCTACCTAGATACGCGTGGACTATAGCACTTTGTACAGGATGTGGCATGCACATAGGATGGTTATTCACTGCTGTTCAAAAAGGCCTGAGGCCCGAAGCCGTATGGGGTCTTACAAGAAAAAGTCTAAGATCGCGTACAAGACGTAATAAAAAAAGAAGTGAGTCTCCAGGATATTGAGTTTCTTTTCACGAGGAATCAGCGACATTCTGAAGACCCTAAATACTCGCCTTTACGATATCCACTTTTAAGACTATGTTGCATATATCTGGATACTAATTGATGTTGAACAACATAAAAAACAAAGGACGCTATTATAATCGGCATAAATATCTAAGACTACTTTTACAGCCTTTAAAATCTATAGCATTGGCCGATATGCAAATAAGATATGATATACCACTTGGAATATCTTGTATTACTTTATCATGACGTCTCACCGTATTGTGGAATGAAAGCAATTGGATCTACAATAAAAGTAAATATTTATATCCGATATAAAACATTGCCTATTATATCTCCAAGTATATTGGGATTGGTTCGGTTTTGGATTGATGTGAAATATAAATAAAAAAGTACAACTGACCGATCGCTTCGACCATTGCTCTCGCATATCGTATATTTCTCGATTACCTTAAATCAATGAATTTTTATATAATAATAATCATCATCATTAATCATCATCATAGTCCTCATCATATCATCTCAATAATAATCGCAATTATTCATCACGTCGCATACGTTTTACACAGCTGGCTTTAATCGAATTCGTTCTCTCGCATTTTTCCTTCTTTTAATCATAATTCCCACATATCAATTAAACCATTTTATTTATTCACTCGCTATCTTTCTCTTTTATATCCTTGTAAGCTTCTTTCTCTCCCATTTCAAATGTATATCGCCATTATCCGCGATTCTCTCCTCGTGGGCTTTCAATTCAACGTCTTCGACGTAATCCTTGGACGTGAATTATCCAAACCTAGCCGGCCTGTTCATAATTAACGAGTTATGAGGAGAGCTCTTTAAGCTTTGCGCTTGCCGCCACTATTCATTTTGTGACACACGTCTCTCCCATCTCTCTTTCTGTCCCACATTGTTTTATCCTCCTCTGTCCACAGTGACTCCCGTGACCCTCGAACAATTTAATTTAATTTTTTTTTGATAACGGAAGAATATATCTGTGTAGCGTTGCGAAATCGTAATTGTAAGAGCAAATGAAATTTCAAGGATAACAGATTAATCGTTTGGCATACGGATAAAGTTCGTCTCTCGTCTTTGCGACTGTCCTTAACGTCCAGATCGTCCAGAGAGAGAACAAAGTTCTTGAAGAGGTCACGCTCGTCTAGCTGCGATTGTCCTCCGTAATGCGTGTCCTCTGTTATATCTGGGTGCTAAAATGTCTGCACTCATATATATGTGTATAACGTAAATTCTCCATTGCTGATTAGCGCGAGTCCTTTCGCTTCTTACTAGAAAGATTGAATTGCTTCCGTAAGTTATCCTGTGTCCACGTGTCCTTCGGTCCTTCGTAAATGGACCACAGCATTCACAAAGGACCGAAGGCGATTACATTGATGTACAGTGCACGTCCTCTCGTTCCTGGAGTTCGACCATATATTCCAGAAAAGAGAAAGAGGATTAAGCGAGGATACACACGAGGCGCTAAACCGTTCTGGATGTACAGTGACATTTTCTCTTGGTTTAATATATATTAAATAACATCGTCTTCGAGAAGAGTACGTTGGGACAGTATACCATGCCGCATTAAATCATTGTGGAATCGCATGGCGCCGATTTCAATTCTCATTAATCACGTATTCGTTTTTTGGTCCATTCGTAGTTGGATTACACTTAGATACAGATATGGAGGAGAAAAGAGAGAGAGAGAGAGAGAAAGAGAGTAAAGAGATACAGAAGACGAGAAGAAGACGTACGTCGTTGGGCACAATTCGATAAAGTGATTAGTCATCCTTATCGTCGCCTTTATTTCAGTCCCTCACTACGTTCTCCTTTCTATTCGCAGCTTTTGGCTCTTCAGCTGTTCTTTTCTTCATCATTTCTCTTGATTTATTCGACGACCACCTTCTCGAAATCCTGACGTCCGAAAGCTTGGCGACTCTTCAAATCCTCTTCCCACTTTTGTCTACGCGTTTACAAGTCTGCACAGACACAATTGATATTCTCTAGAATTTCAGTGACATTTTTATCTAAAGATCAAGAGAAGGTTATTCTCTATTTTAATCGTGTACAACTCACTCTCGATTTCCGACCCTGCAGAGATGAGTTTGGTGTGCGGCTGTGCAGCTGTGCTCGGCTGTTGGCTATTCAGTTGCGCGCTGGACGCTGGCGCAGCGAAGCCAGGAGGTGGCTGCATCGCCCAATGCTGCGGTGCGTTCTGCTCCTGTGATATTATAGATTAGGCGGAAATAAATATCGAGTGGAGATGAGCATAGGTCAGATGCTAGATATAAAAGCGATACGCCAATAAGGTAAAGGATCGTAATTGTAGCAAGGAACTGTGGTGTCGCACCTGTTGCGCATTGTGAGAGACAGTGTGCGATGGATGAGCATGTGGAAATTGCCAAGTGCCGGTAGCCTGGAAAGGCAGAGGCCTGGAGGAGCTAACAATGGCGGGATCGATCGAAGTCCAGTCGGCGATCGGTCCAAAATTATTCCAACCACCCTTCTGATGAAGGGGTTGATGGTGGAATTGTTGTTGCTGTTGCTGCTGTTGTTGCTGCTGATTGTTTATGTCACACCAATCTTTGAGGCTGTACACTGCAGCATCTCCTGCGCATTTGCCAACCCCTTGGGATAAAAGATAGTACTGCGATGAGCAATTGAGACTATCGGATTAACTAGCTGTTAGAGTATTGTATCGGAGAATTACCTGGGGCGTTAATTAGAGGATTACCATTGGGCAAATATGTCGTCTGCTGGGGCGGCTGCGTCCCGGTGAACAGAACGCCCGACGAATGACTCATGAACGGCAATATCTTACTACCTGTAGACATAACTAATTCCATAAGATATAACAGGGTGTCCAGAGGCATTTGGCAAATAGATGCCGTCGATACCTCCCTCTAGGACTTGGATACGTCTGTCTAGCGAACTGATGAGATGATTAACTAACCCGAGAGAGCAGTGTTCGTCGGCGCAGGCCTCGGTATACCCAAGCCAAATGAGTTCATGTGATTCGCAGCGGATCCCGGAAATCCTGGCGGTGGGAGCCTGCTACGCTGGGCAAGATTACTCGCCGTTACCGTTCCTGGTGCTGCACTAGGTGCTGTACTCGGGGGTAATAGATTCTGTGGAAGCCTCGACAGAAGCGAATGTGATTGTTGAAGCGCCTGGAGATTTTGCAGATGCTGCGCCTGTTGTTGTAGGTGAGCTATGTGAGCAACCTGGAGATAATGAGAGAATAACGTTAGGATGAGTTGGCGCAAAAAAATATAAAAAATTTTCGCAATTTCTAACTGCCGTTAACTACCTGCGGAAAGTGTTGCGGACCAAGACCAGCAAGTCCCTGTTGCTGCTGCGCCCTGCTTTGCTCCTCTCGTTCCCGTTGTTGCTGCTGTTGCTGCTGAAACAACCTCTGCTGCTGCAACTGAATCTCGTTCTCCATAAGTTCCGCCAGTGCCTTTTGAGTCTCGTGGAATGGATCGAAACCAAGATCATCCTCGGGTTTAACGTCGGCGCCGGGTTCCTCATGCTTGTGTACCTCGTCCAGGGTGGCGTGTCCATTCTGTTTGATGTATTCGCAATTTTCCTGGTTCTGCTGTGCCTTTACGCATGGTAGGCGAGATCTCTCATATCAAAAAAAATAAAGATACACCTTACTCAACTCACCTGCATAGTAAGCCTTTGCCTGAGTGAATTCTGCTGGAAGTCGGCCATGAACTTGGAAGCTGGCGAATTAACAAGAATACTCGAGGTGAAGGTGGCCGTGTTCCCGGTGATGTTCGCGGTGAATTGTGAATTCGTGTAGACCTCGCCATCGATGAAATCCTCATTGAAATTGACCCCAGGCGAGCCAGTGGGACTGGACTTACGGGCGACGTGATTCGACCTGGTGGACTCCGGTTGGAATCCAAAAGCCGCTTGCCAATCCTCACTGGAGTGTACCGCCGGCAAGGAGTCCGGTATGGCAGCCAAACCCGTACTCGTCCAGTCGAGAGATTGATTTGCTGCACGTGAAAGAAAAAACCTCTATAAAAATATCTTCTCCAGTGAGACAAAGAAAAACGTGACCTCCTGAAAAGTTCATCAGGTTCCCATCCAGGTTGGATCAGTGCCTGATGGTGTGTTGTATAAAAAATATCTTCCACCTGAACCTCCTCCTCTTACAATCACTACTACTGACACCTCGTTATACGCATATGGCAGAGCTAAGTATACCTCGAGTGAAGTCACATTTTTTCCTTTCTCTTTCTAGTTTGATTCCTCGTATTATTCTAAGGACACTACGTGCCTGTCTGAGAGGTAGGTGGCGTCGAGGCGACGACCGCAGATATTTTCTGGAAGCTGTTCGAGCTGAAGAAACTGTTATTGTCCGCCTGAAAGATGGACCGATGGTTGAGTTGCGTTTGGGAGCCGTTGACCAGCGGATTGCACTGCAGTCCTGGAGGAGGCTGCTGAACGTTTCCACCCTGGGAGGAGTTCGTGCTAGCCGGCGACGTACCTAGAGACGACACGCACAGACCTCTACACTACGAGACGCGATCGACTCGCTTTGCGCCTCCGTCAATGCCAGAATAAACAGCTCCATCATTTTTAAAATTACTGTTTCGCACACCTCGATTAAATTATTTATCATAAAACATTTATAAACCGGAGCCACGTGCACCTTCGCCCAGGAAACTGATCTATCCTCGTCCTTACCTCATCGGAGTCCCGCACAACTCCATTATCTTGACACTGCTTATTAATACTTACCTGGTGCACAGAAAATCAGATAGCATCATCGGTACAGTACACGTATGTTATATTTTGTCAGCAGTGAAAGCTCATTCTCGTACGAATCTATTTGTACTCTGACACTGAGTTGTGCAAAGAAAAAATTAATTAAAGGCACTGACAAAATCATTCTGACACAAGGTTCTCAAATTCCTGGGCATAGGATTTTCGTGGGATCGCGGCTAATTTTACTAGCGTAAGATAACCCGGTATTACAAGTCTCAGGATAAGATTATAGTAAGCGTACAGAAACAAAACATAAAACACGACTTCGATGTTGTTTTCTGATGAACTCTCTTTATTTTGGCATATAGTATTAATCAACTTTTAATGTATCATATATATCTATGTAGTACTAGTATAACTATACCGCGAATGTGTGTAACGTGGTATTTCATATCACTTTTATCTCTATGCTTGTTGAGAAATACACATATATAATGCGTGTGTGGGTGTGTGTGTTTAGATACTGTATGAACAGAGTGAGGCACATGTGTTGTTTTTGTTCTTTTACCATCATTCAGCACTATATGGCACTTGTGCTATATCGTTATCCGCAAATTCTACTTATTGAAGTTACACGTTTCTAATCTTACACGTCGATTCTTCGCTTTCTTTTAATATTAATTTCTCTCTAGGTCTTTTAAGTTCCTATGGGCTATCTCTTACGATATTCGTGAGAAAGTGGGTGGGAGCGGGGTGTCCTTCGTTGGAAAATACTTAGGATCATCCACCAAGATTAGTACAGATTAGATTAGAGTCTTTTTTTTAAGAGTAAAATACGAAAACCATTATAAGACCGAATTGATGGTTTCCTACTTCTTTTTCTGTTAAACAATAAAGACAGCCTTGTCGTTAGCACCGGTTTAGATTCGAAAGACATATTCTTGGATTTTTTACTTCTCTATGAGCCTTTCGACGTGGCGATAAATATCGAAGCTGGATTTAATAAACGAGCTCGGACGCTGGTTCAGCCAAGGGACAGTATTGACGTGAGTATCGATGGAGGTTGAGTATTTAGACAAAACAATCTCGTTCGGTTTCGATATAAAAGAAAGAAGAGAAGGGACAGAGTGAAATAGAGAAAGGAATACGAGGATTGTCAACAACGAAGGAGCACGCAGTCAATAATGAGAAAAATAACAGTGAGCATAAAGAACTCACCTAACACAGCCATGCCACCATTATCCTCGCCGGATTCCGTAAGACGTTCGCCATTATGATTTGGATTGGAATCCTCGGAACTGGAAACAGTACTAGCCGGTGTGCTTCCTTCGCGCTGAGGTTCAGCTTCGCTTTCGGACTGGCTGCGTTCGCCATTCTCCATAAGTCCATTCACCTTAACTTCTTCTGGAGCAGGTTTTTTTATCTGTGCAGATTGGGATTTTTGCTGCTGCTGTGATTGTAATTGTGACTGGGAATCAGGTTTGCAGCGTCCTGCAGTTTTCTGTGTCGCAGAAGACGACGATGACGATGACATCTGTTCTTCCCTTGGTGTGTCTCCGGTAAAATTTCTGCCTTCCTTGGTAATAGTTGTCTGCGAAGAGACCTGGGGACCCGAGCTCGATTCCGATCTGGATGTCGTCCTCGTACTCGTGCCATGTTTTTCTTTGTTCTGTGAGTTTTTATGCTTGTTCCTGGCAGCCTGTGCCTTGCTCTCACTGTTGCTCTTGCCACGTCTCTGTGAGCCCGCACTGTTCTCTCCTTTGTTGTTGTTGTTCTGAGAGGATGACAGGGTTGCGTGATTCTGTTGCACCGGATTGCTACCACTAGTGCCATTCAGCGAGTTTGACTGTGTTGTAGAGGTTTGCGTTGGCGGTGAGGATTCCTTGCCATTTGGCTGTGTGTCTAGGAAAGTAAAAGATAAATTGATAATTATTCATACTACATGGTTACAGTATATAGTACATTTTTCATAGTCGAAACTTACTGTTTGTTTGGCCAGGTTGTAACGAGGGCCAGGCCTCTTTAGACTGTGAACTAACAGTACCGTTTTCCCGGACGATACTCCCAGTGGAAGGTGGAGAAGGTGTCGGTTTCCTGGTGAACGTAATAATTCAAAGGTTTAGTGTTTTGTTACAAAGGTATGTTATAATTGCTGGAATTTACCGCTGTAAGGCCGAGGCGTGAGCGTGCAGGGACTGCACTAATTTTCTTTCATACTCCTGATGTTTGCCCTGGTGCATCTCCTCCTTGGTAAAGGAAGCTTCCTGGTCTCCTAAGTCGTGCAGGTACATGCAGTCTGGCTTTGGACAGGCCTGATTACGCATAAAATGCGAACAATACTTCGTCGTGCCTAAGGACGTTTTAACCGTCCTACCATCAACGACGATATTGTTCACCGCCTCTATCGCCCTCAGCGCGTCCTCTTGTCGCTGTTTTAATTCAACAATAAGCGTCCTGTTGCTTTCATTATAACAAAACATTGCACAGCGATAAAAATGGATCTCACTTACCTGGTAAGTGACATAGGCTGAGGCACTGGGTCCCTGCGATCCAGCATAGGAAGTACTCTGATTGATCACAACCTTATGAATCTTTCCAAACTTCCCAAAGTACTCATGCCTCTTCAACACCTGGAACACATCATAAATATTTCTATTGTTTCTTCACAGCACTACTAATAGAAGCTCTTCCATGAACTATTTCTGTCTGATAAGAAACACTCACGTCGGCATCTGCCAACCGCATTGGGAGGCCGACCACAAAGACGAGGTTCTTTTGCACAACGCGCACGTTTGCCAGATGTTTACGATTTTCTGTGACCCGCTGCTTGCGCTGCTGATCTTTCAGCCTCTTCTCCGCCTTCAACCTGATTACCGAGTGGCGCACAGACACAGACACATAGCACAATTAGTAACCACCAAGGATAAATACCCAAGACATAACCTCACTATCTTGGGTTTACCTCCCGATTTCTTCCTTCGTGAGGGGTTTGAAGTCGGCGGGGTTCTCCGAGTAGGCCTTCCTACACGCGGGACAAAGGCCATTCTCATCGGTGCGAATCCTATGCCAGCAGAATCGACAAATCTGATATCCACAGGTGCATGGAAAGAAGTTCAGGTCGTCAACTTCCAATGGCTCCATGCACAATGGACACTCGACTGCATCCTCGCCGCTTTGATTTAACACCGACATCCTCTCTCTCGGTTAACCACGCCTGGTACAAGTCACGGCAATGGGGAAGAAGAAAGGTTCCTTCGGAGCCCACGATTCCTATGGAGGAGGTTCATTAGAGTCAGACGATGATACACCAACACAACACTGATAACACTTACACGTAGGGCTTATATTAATTTCTTTGTACTAGATTGCCAACACTGTCTGCAACTTGAACTGTTGTGCTGGCTTCCTTTTGCTATCTACAACAGATACAAATTAATCATCAACAAATTCCATGAAGTATACTTAAAAGGGATATACCAGGATCTCTTGTGTAATGTAATCCCATGATGAACTTAAATCAATAAATGGATAATCCACTATGTACAACTATTTAAAATAAATAATATATAATTCTAAATTTAAGAAAAACCATTAAATTAGTTTAATCAAAAATTATGCAACAACTGTAAAGAAACGTAATATGCGTAAAGCGATGAAATTCTATAACAAAACCTGAAGAAAAAGTTGCCTCTGACAGTAGCTGTCACACCTAACAAAGAACGCCCAAGGAATGCGAAATCCCACGAACTCACGAAATCACAAAAAACTTGATACAGCACGTAAGAGACAAATCACAAAAGTAAGAAATCATCCAGGAAGAACCGTCCCTGCCGTTGAAATATCGCGAACGTATAAGGATGATACGGAAACAGCTGTTGATGGCGTTGGGAGGCAAAGAAACGTCACAGAGATCTTTAAATGTCCCATATAACCATAAAACAGATACGAAACCGTGAGAAAAACGTATTAACGACACTGGAACAACCTTCAAAAATCAGAAAAGACGCCAGCAAGCAGTATAAACCCAAGTCCATAAGCAGGTAGCTACGATTGAAGAAAATTGGGATAAAAGTGACGCCTCTCCCACTCGACGACGTATACCTACACCTATATCTATATAGATATATGTGTACACATATATATAGTCATACACCATACGTATATCATCTATACGTATATATCATCCATACGTATACCATCACACCCAATGTATATACGCACATATTATATAGCTATTCTAACTACACTGGCTCTCACTCCCACTCGTTTTTCCCTACCCACGCAAAGAATTGGTATATCTTTCGTTCTCGTCATATACATGTTCCCCCAGAACCCCTGTACGACAGCACATACAATCTATAGAAAAAGCAAGCTTGGGAAATCAGACTACTACGAGACAGGTACCATCGAACGGACTCCATTAATACTTCTCTCACATACTCGCAGAATCTCTAATTCTCTCTATCCCCCCTTTGTCTCTCTCCTTTTCACGCACACTGTAACACTGAATCTCTTTCTTTCTCCCTCTCTTTCACCGTCTGTCTTTTTCTGTCTCACTTAGTTAAGCACGCACTCTCCTTCTCTGTCGAGTCTTCGTCTCGAGGTAAAAGACTTGAGAATTTTAAGCTCCGATGTACACGTAGAGATCCAGAGGTATTTCCTGGAGGGTATGAGAGGATACAGGATAAATCTGAGGGCATAACGGGAATTAATACGTTCGGGAAGGTCAGTGATCTGGTGAATATCGTTAAGAGAGACAGAAGGAGACAGAGAAAGACACGGAGTCGGTCGCTGGGGTCGCCAAGTACCCCCCTCAGGAAGGGGCCAACCCGTTTTAACCTTAATTTCGACCATTTAGCACGTCAGCACCTTGCGGATTTCTAAATTGCTACTAGATTAACTACCCCGGGTATGGCTCGTCACCTCGCTAATAACTCCTGAGCCAATATTCCAACCGGGTTGTTTACTTACGTATCAACTTTTACACTACAAATCTTTTCTCTACTGGGAAATTTTTATGGTCGACGAGATCTGATCGTGCGCGAAACCACGACGCGCAAGAGCGGACGTTGCACGCGATAACGGTGGGGGATGTGTTTTAACCATAGGTTTTAATCTAATTTCAAACTAGATACCACGCTAGGGCTAAATTACCTCTAGGACCAATCGCAAGAAGCCATCTAGTTTCTTTCTTTTGGGATCAAGACTCTCATTCGTTGATTCTTTTAGACATGTTTCGGGCAGCGCGGCTGAATTATGTTTAAGGATAAAAGTGTACCGAGTGGGGGCGCTTGTCAAAACAATTATTAAATTCATTATTGTAACGTTATTAAGGCAGAGATAAGTGGGGAGATGCACAACGCTCCGGTTTTAGGCGATACCAAAAGCATGGCGCTAAATCGTAGCGGCGAGTCCGGGAGTAGGATTTCGTGATCATCGCCTCTGTCGATGTTACAGATTTCGCGTAACCGCGCGGGTCATGATCATCGTTCCAGCCGATATTGCAGTCAGCGAAAATAAATGGTTGCTCGTTGGTGGGGAAAAAGTTGCCGCCCCTCACAAACCGTTCTTGACTAACAGGCGGGGCAGCAAGGTCTTCCGTCCAACCGAACCCTAAACGTTTGTATGGACGTAATGCGCAAACAAATGTGTATATTCAAATAAAGTTCAAAGTTATAAGAAATGCATAGAAATATTGGTTTTCACTCTTTACCTCTTATCATGCCGAAAATGAACATTAAAAAATGAATGGCGAAATTCGTTGGTAAATGAAACGACCGAGAACAGTTCAAAGAGAAATTTTGAAATATCATAGATAAATATCTATAGAAAATTTAATTTAGAATTAAACGAGCATCGTGGCTGAGTCAATAACCTGTCAAGATATACCGCTGCTGGTTACGGGTTCGATCCCCCATGAAGAACTCTTTTTTCATCTTCTTTTTTTTTAT
>NW_014333502.1:452372-452838 GCF_000341935.2 Cephus cinctus
ATGGCGAAATTCGTTGGTAAATGAAACGACCGAGAACAGTTCAATGAGAAATTTTGAAATATCGTAGATAAATATCTATAGAAAATTTAATTTAGAATTAAACGAGCATCGTGGCTGAGTCAATAACCTGTCAAGATATACCGCTGCTGGTTACGGGTTCGATCCCCCACGAAGAACTCTTTCTTCATCTTCTTTTTTTTTATTTTACTACAAAAATTGTTCAAGGCTCCTCTCTTTTAACCTTTCTAGGTTGCCCAAACTTTATTTTAAGTGTATATATATATTTTTTTATTTTATCTATGACAGAATCGACTAATATTTTAAACGCCCGCTCGTGCCGAGCGACCGGCGACTTGAGCGATTGCGGATCCTCTCTCGCTGAGGGGTCTGCTATTGTTGTTACTGCTGCCGCTGGTTCTTATAATCTTATAAATACTTTTTTATTTGCAATCTTCAGTTGCAGCGC